>NC_056750.1:433781850-433799350 GCF_019279795.1 Protopterus annectens | reverse complement strand
CGAAAATACATTGTGCATTAAGTACATTAAAGCACTGACGGAATCAAAGCTATCTATGCTGGGACAATGTATTCCTGAAAAAAAGGCAAGCCATGGCGGAAAGTATCACAAGGGAATACACCCTATCTGTTTGAGAACCCAGTACATCCATCTATGTCTGCATCAAGGATTAATGCTATATTTTTACTTACCTTTCATGCTATACTGACTGAGTGTTATAAATCATGACATCGATAAAGCTTGACAATTATCTTTAAATATTCTAGACATCCTTGCAGGTCAAACAAACAGAACCAACCAGAACCACTTCTTTAACTGTTTCCTTAAAGTAAATTACTGTATAACCAACTTCTTATATTACACCGTATCCTTTTTTTTTTTTTAAATCTAGCTATAACCCCTCCCCCCAGTTGAGCCTGAAAAAAAGTCCACTTAGATCATCAGTGCAGGAAAGACCATTACTGAACCTATTTTCTGTTTAGCATTTTAAAAAGTAAAACACTATGTTTCTGAAATGAAGTTTTACTTTTTAAATCTATTAAATACGAAATATTATAATTTATGCGTATAACCACACTCAGCTTTGCATATCTAGCAATGTTTATATGCACCCAGGACTGGGTGCTACAAAAGAAACGAGTCTACATCCCATTTGGTTTTGGGTAGTCAATGTCAAAGAAACATGAAAAAAATCTCTCATTATGTATGTACATACATTTATTTATTTGAATTTGTTAACCTGTGTACAGCACTGATCTCAGTGAACCATTTTCAGACTCGGCCCAGAGTAGAAAACAAAAACTTCAAAAATTAAGAGTAATCCACAACATAACAATTAGAAACCTGCTACAACTTGAAGACAAAAATTACATCCATGAACATTAGTGCAACACTCGACAACAGTTACAATTACAAAGGTTAGGTTACTATGTAATATTATTTACTTTATATACAACTAATTGTGGTGCAGATTAAGACAGGAAAGAAGTTGTTTACATTAAGGCGAGAAAGACTAATGCAGAGATGATCGGAGCAGACTGATGCAATGTTGATGTTAAGAGACTAGATATCTCATTTAATAAACAACTGTCAATGTGGATTTATGGAAGGAAAGCAAACTTTTGATAGTATACTGAAAACAGAAATGATGAAAATAAGTTGACTATTAATAGGTTTAATTGCAGGAAAGACCTGTGACTGAGTGGAATGATTTTTATAAATATATATATATATATATATATATATATATATATATATATGGGTCTATATTGCGTAGTCGAAGTATGACAACTTCGAACGTGATATGGTCGAAATCACAAGTTCAAAGTTGTCATACTTTGATTGTAAAAATAAATAAATAAATAGAATCAAAAAGAATGTACCTGTGGGTTTTCCTTTTACTGCACTGTACAGCGACCTCGGAGTTGGTATATTTATAGAGCAGGGGGTGCAGGGGGCTTGCCCCCCTGCATACTACCTTTTATTTTGTTTTTCCTTTTTTTTAAATATTTTTTACACATAGTCGAAGTTCTGTAACTTCAGACATATGTGTTCGTACATATGGTAGTCGAAATTACGGAACTTTGACTATGATATATATATATATATATATATATATATATATATATATATATATATACATATATATATATATATACATATATATATAGATATATATACACACACACAATACTCATACATACGGTCAAGTCTGAAACTGTCAACTAATTGCATTGAACTGTCAAGCCTCATTCCCCTACTACTTCATATACACTAACTCCAAGTGCACATAACAATAGGATAATGGAAAAGCTTCCTTATTCTCACTGTTGGCAATCTTGCACTAAACCTCCTTAATCACACTCACCTGCCAGCATAACTGGATGCAAAGACACACACATGCACACACAGTATCTCACAGATATACCCTGAATACTCTGTCCACGCATGCACCATACTCAAATCACACACACATTTACATTTAACATAAACTTCTGACACCTTTGCAGTTTAAACTACACCTCCATACTACATAATCTGTTGACAAAATCAGCATTTCTTGACTAATCATATTGATGAAATATTTATATCTATATCGATATATATATATATATATATATATATATATATATATATATACATACATATATATATATATATATATACATATATATAAATACACACACACACAAACACTCGCATATATACAAATACATAGACACATACACACATACTCACAAAAGCATAATGGAATGTAGTTAGATCTTTTTACACAGGCAGATACAAGTATGGATAGAGATGGTTATCCTATGACCAAGGCAACTTTCTTATATCATAGTGGCTTCTACCTATGCTTTACACTAGTTGGTCTACCACGAATAAGGAAACTGAGATGCTAAATACATAAATTTCACTCAGTTATACAGTGATGTAGACTATGTTTAAAATATTCAGACATTCGAAAGTTCTGGAATCATTAACTTCAGACGCTCGTCCACAGGCAAGACACAGCCAATGTTATATAAGCCCTTGTACTGTTAATTTCTGCTACAAATTTGACTCTCTATGAACTCTTCTGACATAACTTTAAGTGTAGACTACGTAAAGCCATAAAGACTTAATGATTGAATGTCTTATGCACGACACACAATTTATTCCGCAGCAAATTATATGCTTTGTTATACAGCTTCAGAAGTTGGAGCTTTAAACTGTAAGGAAGCCACTTCAAAGAAATAATTTTTCTGTTGACTATTCTTTGGACGGATTCATACCTGGCTATACTAGCCCTACTATGTGTACAGAAATGGACATGAAGCTCAGGAAAAGGTCTATAAAAATGCTGAGTAAAAAAATCAGTGACTCTTATTCTAAGTCAGTGACATAAATATAAGTTATTTCTTACGTAAGACTTTTACTCATACTATTCACATTGCCATAAAATATTACTACAATGGATCTAATAAGAAGGCCGTTAACTTCCTTAATTTGTTTAAAATGACTGCGTGCCACTTACTAAATCCAGACATATAAATATCTGTGCATTTTGACAGACCCAATACTTTCTTTCAGTACAAACACTATAAAAAACAGTAACAATTTCACACACAACTAAAACGTTTAACTGCATTCAACATCAGCTCACCAAAAAAAGTTAAAACAATTAGTGAAGTTGACTCTACTCCCTCTCTGAAATACTCAATTCCATTTTTATAAACACCTCTAAAAGCACATAAAAATATAAATTTATCACAAAAAAGTTTCCCATTATATGCTGGCCTCACCACAAAGAAGACACCACTTGATCTTTTTACAGAAACAAGTCCAACAACAATTAACCCACAAGGTTCAGGTCACTATTGGGTGATGAGCTCAACACTAGGGCAAAAGAAGAAAAATATGCCAGAGCTCCAATGAGGGCACTTAAGCACAGCTCTTCACACAATAACTGCAACCACCACCACCACTCACTTGGTAACAGAGAATCAATTCTTACATCCAATGATGTGCTCTGTTAAACACGACTATTATTTGTGTGACATATACAACTTAAGTTGCACTGTTACATAAAACTGTTTGCTGCAACAGTAAACAAACAAGTAAATAGTTAGGTAAATACTGAGGCCATGGAATAAAGTAGAGGTTAGTAATACAAGTCAATTTCAAAATGACACAACATTATTTACATATTTATTATACTTTCAAGGACCACCACAGGCAAATGATGAAAAAACATTTATATTATTATTTTTTACCTTCCCAATGCTGCCTGCAACAAAATATATGTAGTCATTCCTAAATGCATTATTTTAAATCCTTGGCTGCCTTCATGGGAGCAAACATCCTGACTCCTTTGGAAAAGGTAATGTATCCCATAATGCGCTATGAGAGCTCATATTCAAAGAAAAAGTAGCCCTGCCATTTGTTCTCATTCACTTAGATTGGAACACCTGAAAAAATGCCAAGTTTGAGAGTCTGCAGATCATGTGTCATTGACTGGTCTGCATTGAGTTATACAAATTTTGTTCCTACTGATGTATTACACATTCTCTGAAAGAAGCTTGCAAAAGTCTCAACAATTTACAATTTACTGAGACAAAAAAAAACTTTTTAAAAAAGGCAGTTTTGAAAGTTTCAGTTCCTGGCCAATTGATTCCTCCCATCTCCCCTCCTTCAATCAGCTAGAGTCTCACATTTCCAGCTTGGTTAGATTAATTCAACTAATTAATCAACTTTGCATGACAACAGACCTCAAATAAATCACAGCCTGGTGTGCCAATAAAACTGTTTCCTCATATGTCTCTTCACTTCTGAATAGCATTTCCCAGGAATTGTCTAAAAAAAGCCCATACATCAATCCAGAGTTTAGGCCTATCTATCCATTTCTCAAAATGTGCACAGTAAAATATTAAATTTGAACTGCAATCTGGCTGCCCATGTAGTTATCTCTACATAGTTATTCTGTTATAACATAATCTGAACTACGGCATTTAATGCCAAGCTTTACATAACAATGAAACAGTTCTCGATTTCTTCTTAACAATGACCTCCCAAGACTAGTGTGACTGAGTATTTTCTGTTACTATTGCTTTATATTGCCTGACTTAGTTGTATACTTGTAGTATGTCTCTCATCCTCTCAGCAACAGACTCGTGGAGAAAGCTTCCCAATCAGATACTTTTAAAACAGCAACATTACTGATTTAGTTAGCTTACAAAATAAGACTACATGAATTAGTATTCATTTTCTGGAAAAAAGAATATTTGATTGCAATGAATGTCAGTGTTTGTTCATGAGAATCCAACCCCTTTTTTCAATACGCATTATGGACTGTAGTATTTCAGAGCAAAAGTCATCATCATCATCTTCTTTCGGCTGTTCCCGTTAGGGGTCGCCACAGCAGATCACCTGTTTCCATTTCTTCATGTCCTCTGCATCTTGCTCTGTCACACCAACCACCTGCATGTCCTCTCTCACCACATCCATAAACCTTATCTTAGGCCTTCCTCTTTTCCTGTTACCTGGTAGCTTCATTCTTAGCATATTTTTCCCAATATACTCAGCATCTCTCCTCAGCACATGTCCAAACCAACGTAATTGTGCCTCTCTGGCTTTGTCTCCAACCCTTCCAACCTGGGCTGACCCTCTAATATACTTATTCCTAATCCTGTCCACCCTCGTCACACCCAGTGCAAATCTTAACATCTTTAATTCTGCCACATCCAGCTCAAACTCCTGCCTTTTTGTCAATGCCACTGTCTCCAACCCATATAACATAGCTGGTCTCACTACCCTCTTGTAGACCTTCCCTTTCACTCTTACAGGTACTCGTCTGTCACAAATCACTTCTGATACTCTTCTCCACCAACTCCATCCTGCCTGTACTCTCTTCTTCACCTATCTTCCACACTCACCGTTACTCTGAACTATTGACCCCAAGTATTTAAACTCATCCACCTTCGCCACCTCTACTCCTTGCATCCTCACCATTCCTCTATCCTCCCTCTCATTCACACACATATATTCTGTCTTAGTCCTGCTGACCTTCATTCCTCTTCTCTCTAGAGCATATCTCCATCTCTCCAGGGTCTCCTCCACCTGTTCCCTACTCTCACTACAGATCACAATGTCATCTGCAAACATCATAGTCCACGGGGACTCTTGTTTGATCTCGTCTGTCAACCTGTCCATCACCACTGCAAATAAGAAAGGGCTCAGAGCTGATCCTTGATGTAACCCCACCTCCACCTTAAACACATCCGTCACTCCCACCGCAGACCTCACTACTGTCACACTACCCTCGTACATATCCTGTAAGACTCTTACATACTTTTCTGACACTCCTGATTTCCTCATACAATACCACAACTCCTCTCTAGGCACCCTGTCATATGCTTTCTCTAAGTCTACAAAAACACAATGCAACTCCTTCTGACATTCTCTGTACTTCTCCATTAACACTCTCAGAGCAAAGATCGCATCTGTAGTGCTCTTTCCTGGCATGAAACCATACTGCTGATCACTAATCATCATGTCCCTTCTTAACCTTGCTTCTACTACTCTTTCCCATAACTTTATGTTGTGACTGATCAATTTTATCCCTCTGTAGTTACTACAGCTCTGCACATCACCCTTATTCTTAAAAATCGGTACCAAAACACTTTTTCTCCATTCCTCAGGCACCCTCTCACTTTCCAAAATTTCATTAAACAATCTGGTTAAAAATTCCACTGCCATTTCACCTAAACACCTCCATGCTTCCACAGGTATGTCATCTGGGCCAACAGCCTTTCCATTCTTCATTCTCTTCATAGCTATCCTTACTTCCTCCTTGCTAATCCATTGTACTTCATGATTTACTATCCCTACATCATCCAACCTTCTCTTCCTCTCATTCTCTTCATTCATCAACCTCTCAAAGTACTCTTTCCATCTCCTCAACACACTCTCCTCGCTTGTAAGTATGTTTCTCTCATTATCTTTTATCACCTTTACCTGCTGCACAACTTTCCTAGCTCGGTCCCTCTGTCTAGCCAATCGGCACAGGTCCTTTTCTCCCTCCTTAGTGTCCAACCTTTCATACAACTCCTCATATGCCTTATACTTAGCCTTCGCCACCTTTCTCTTTGCCATGCACCTCATCTACTTATACTCCCGTCTAATTTCCTCATCTCTCTGACAATCCCACTTCTTCTTTGCCAACCTCTTTCTCTGTATACTCTCCTGTACTTCCTCATTCCACCACCATGTCTCCTTGTCGTCCTTCCTCTGTCCAGATGTGATACCAAGCACCTTTCTAGCCATCTCCCTTACTAGCTCTGCTGTAGTTACCCAGCTATTTGGTAACTCTTCACTGCCACCCAGTGCCTGCCTTAACTCATCCTTGAACTCCACCTCACAATTACCCTTTTTTAATTTCCACCACTTGATCCTTGGTGCTGCCCTCACACTCCTCCTCCTCTTCTTGATAACCAACATCATCCTACAAACCACTATCCTATGCTGCCTAACGACACTTTCTCCGGTCACCACTTTACAGTCTCCAATCTCCTTCAAACTGGCCCTCCTACATAAGATATAATCCACCTGTGTGCATCTTCCTCCACTCTTGTATGTCACCCTACGCTCCTCCCTCTTGTTAAAATACGTATTCATCACAGCCATGTCCATCCTTTTTGCAAAATCCACTACCATCTGACCTTCTGCATTCCTTTGTTTAACACCATACCTACCCATCACTTCCTCATCCCCTCTAGTATACACCCAAATTAGGGACACTTGTGGGGTATGCTGATAAGCGATCTGACACTCCTCATTTGTTCTCCACTGCATCTACCCCAAATAAGACAGGCATGTACATACCTCATGACACACATGTATTGAAACAGTACCAGCATCTGTATCAGTGATGCCACATACTCCAAACAGGCCACTCAAACAATTTTACTCTTAATCTCTCCATTTCACAATGGATAACATTCATACTACACTTACAAAGGCACAGCTCCAATCCCCACAAACACATGCCATACCAGTATACTGAGTCTTTTCTCACCTCTCTGCAAAACACTGCTGTAATGGCTTTGGAAACTGAAAATGACTGATGGGTGTCAGCACAGGACTCCTATCCCTACCTATTGGAAAGTACATCTTACTGAAATCGTATCATAATGTTACTAGGCATGCTAATATTTGTGCCAGATGGAGTGTAGGTTGCATTGGTAATGTACCTCCATATATCAAAATTTAAAAAGATGACTTTCACAACTGTAAATAACACAAAGTTTTATTTTTGGGAAGCTGATATAAATATACAGAAATACACGTGTATATCTATCAGATTTGCCATATGCACCTACACAACAAAAGTGTGTGTATCAAATAAGTGTATATTTGTGTGTTTGTGTGTGTGTGTGCATATATATATATATATCTACACACACATACACACACACACACACACACACACACACACACACACACACACACACACACACACACACACAGAGCCATATATATATATATATATATATATATATATATATATATATATATATATTTATGGAGAGAGAGAGAGAGAAAGACGAGGGGGGGGGCAGTTCCTTGGCCCAATGTTCATTTGTTTGACCTAGAAAAACTGTGACTTGGATTTACTGAACACTGAATTTGCCAAATATGCAGTTTCCCAGTTTTGGTTATGGTTATGTTGTATGTGGAGAAGCTCAAGTGCATCATATTTCTTGAACCAACCTGAAGCGTAAAAAACAAATAAATAATAATAAATATATATATATATATATATATATATATATGTGTATATATATATATATATATATATATATATATATATATAGCCGCCTTTTTTCAAGATTTTCTGTGAAAAATCAGTGTCTGCACTTCCAATTGAAGGTACAATAACATAGTAGACAGGAGTTACTAGAAATTAAACAGTCGACATCTACATGTTGCTGGCTGGATGATCTGAAGTCTGCAGAGACTCTGGGGCCTACTACCTGCACAGAGCTACAACAGATGGGTATTTTAACTCTTCATACTCTAAAGTGACTGAAACTGGTAGAACAGGTTTCTGGAATATGCTGGACAAGAAAAAAGAGAAAGAGATGTCAGAGAACAAGGAAAAGAGGATGCAGAGCATATGCTGATACAAAGTTAAAAGCAACCCCCTACAGAGGCCTGTACAACCAATTATACTACTAGCTAATGTGAGATCACTGGATAGCAAGATGGACTACTTGAGACTGGAACAAAAGGTTGGTACTAAAGCTTCCCCACTGATGAGAAGGATACAGTACTCACCTCAGCACAGAGAAGGTAAGAAGAGAGCTAAGGAGAATGAACTCCAGGAAGGCCACTGGCTCAGACAACATACTGGGCAAGGTGTTAAAAGGCTGTGCTGATCAACTATGCATAGTGCTCAAGGAACTATTTAACACCTCTGTTACCAATGGCAAAAGTATACTCATGCTACAAGGACATCATCCCACTACCTAAGAAAACCATTCCTTCCAGTAAAAATGCCTACAGACTAATCACTCTGACATCCACTGTTATGCAATGTTTGTTTTGAGTGGCTGATCAAAAAGCCATCTTTCATCATGCCTACCTCCTGATTTTGACACTCTGCAGTTTGCATACAGAGCTAACTGATCCACGTCTGATGCCATATCAGCAGCACTACACATCTCCCTTGAGCACTCAGAGGGCAAAGACAACTATGTGAGGATGCTGTTCATAGACTTCAGCTTTGCATTTAACACTAGTACCAATGCAGTTGACAGAAAAACTGGCACATTTAGGAATCTGTAAACATCTCTGTAACTGGATCCTGGACTTCCTGATTGAGAGACCACAGAGGGTGTGTTCAAGTAAGAACACATCAAAGTGCAGGACGATTAACACAGGGGTTCCACAGGGATGTGTTCTCAGCCCACTGTTATTCACTATCCTGACCGACGACTGCTATGCTAAGCACAAGTCCAACCATATCATCAAGTTTGCTGATGACTCCACAGTTGTGGGGCTCATCACAAACGAGGATGAAAGGGCGTACAGAGAGGTGGCATCTCTGATCAGTTGGTGCAAGGGGAACAACCTTGACCTGAATGTAAGCAAGATCAAAGAGATTATCATCGACTTCAGGAAAAGGACAACAAACCACCCAGTGCTTAGAATCAATGGTGAGAGTGTGGACAGGGTTAAGAGTACAAAATTCCTGAGTGCAGACATATCAGAGGATCTCTCGTGGTTGGGAAACACCAGCCAACTGGTCAAGAAAGCACGCCAATGCCTCCACTTTTTAAGAAGGCTGAAAAAGCTAAGCTTCTTCCTCAAATTCTCTCCACCTTCTATAGAGGTGCAAAAGAGAGCATCCTCACCTACAACTTCACAGTGTGGTTTGGAAGCTGCACAGTTACAGAAAGGAAGGTGATACAAAGACGGGTGAGGATTGCAGAGAAAGTAACAGGTTCCAGTCTTCCATCGATACATCTTTATTCTGCAAGAAGTATTGGAAAGGCCACCAAAATAGTACAGGAAAACACGCATCCTGTGCATGGACTGTTTAAGCATCTGGCAGGAGATATCACAGCATCTGCTGCAGGACTACAAGATTCAGTAACAGTTTCTACCCTACAGTACCCTACTTATGAACTTGGGCACTAGTCCCAGGGATCTGGACACATAAGTCACTTATTTATTTGTGCAATATATACTTACATATATTCCAAATAAGTGTAATACTTATTTATTATATCCATAATCAGTATTATTTAACTCACTCAAGTGCAAAATTAGACAAATAAGTTAGGCATTTCAAAAATACATACGCATAGATGAAAATTGACATATTAAAATATACTGTAAATGCATAGATTAATATAAATATTAATGCACATATGACATGTATAATCATACACATACAGCATCATTAAAACAAGATAAATACGGTATCGTGTAGCACTGAAAAGAATAGTTGTGTAAGAACTTACCATAACCTTAGATGTCTTTCTCTTCCATGTTGCAGTATTCATTACAGTAGGAGGAGGTTGGTGCCTGCAGCGCTGACATCTGGCCAGTATACCAAAGTCTTTGGAGCAGGGGGGAGGGGGGGGTATGTGTGACGTCCTATGTCAGAGCCATAAACTGACGTAGGGTATAAAAGTGACATCTGCAAGTACCCTCTTCAGAATGGACTGCCACTACAGTAGCACTCCTGGAGGTTTACAGGGGGTCATAAATGAGAGACCCTTGAGACTTACATGTAGACTACACCATAGGGTACTTGATAGGCTGTGTGTAGTGGATCAGTTAACAGGGTGGGTGACTATGTCCCTACAGGTAAGTAACAGTAGATTAGAGATGTAAAGTAGATGGGGTAGGAGAGAGGGACTGAATACTGCAACATGGAAGAGAAGGACACCTAAGGTTATGGTAAGTTCTTACACAACTACTCTATGTCCTTCTATTCTCATGTTCCAGTATTCATTACAGTAGGGAGAGTACCAAAACTTTTAGATGTGAGCCTGGGTGGAAGATTGGGGTCCCTGGTCAATGAAACCCTGAAGAATAGATCTGGCAAACCCAGTTCTAACTCTGGACGCTAGGTCCAGTTTGTAATGTTTGGTAAAGGTGTGCACTGAAGCCCAAGTAGCAGCTTCTAAAAGTGAGAAGTAATCAACCCCTTTGAAAAAGGCAGCTGAGGAAGCAGCTGCCCTGGTTGACTGGGATTTGACATGTATGTGTAAAGTTTTTTCCATGACTGGAACAGCATATGCCAATGGTCTTAGAAATCCATGGATACTTTCCCTACACCTCTAGGGTGGAAAGAGATGAATAGTTGGTCAGACTTTCTAATAGGTTTGGTTTTGTCTATGTAGTACCTCAGTTGTCTGTGGACATCTAAAGAATGAGGAGTCCTCTCTGAGGGATTCTGGACGTGAGTGTAAAAAAATGGTAGGTTAATGGTCTGAGTTAATGAGAGTTCATTAACCACCTTAGGAATGAAGGAGGGTGTTAGTCCTGAGGACAACTCTGTCCTTGTAGAAAATAAGGTAAGGAGGGATAGCCATAGGGGCTTGTATCTCTGATACCCTCCTGGCAGAAGTAAGGGCCACTAACAGAACTGTTTTCAGGGTACACAGTTTCAGGGATACTGAATGTGCTGGTTCAAAAGGTGGCAATGTAAGTTTTTCTAGTACAAAATTAAACTCCGGGGGGGTAGGCTTTTCAAGGGGGGTCTAATATAGAGTACCCCTTTCAGGAAAAGCTTGACCTTCAATCTAGAAGCCAGAGGTGGTACCATGGGCAGACAAACAGAGATGGAAGATAAATGGACTTTAACTGAAGAATAAGTTAGCCCTGAGTGAAGGAGCTCACACAAATAGGAAAGGACCAAGGGTACAGGAATAGTCATAGGGTCCTGTTTTTTCCTCTGACACCACCTGGAGTATCTCTTCCATTTAGATACATAATTACTCCTGGTACTAGGTCTTCTGGTCTCCTGCAGAACATCTTTTGAGTGCAGGTGTCTAAAGGGGATTAGAACCCTATCACCCATAAGGTCAGTTTTAGATTGTTGTCCTGAGGGTGTAGTAGGGATCCCCTGTCCTGTGTGAGCAAGTCTGTTTGGTGGGGTAACCTGTGATGACTGCCCTTGGCTAGTAGATAGAGAAGGGGAAATCAATGCTGTCTTGGCCAAAAGGGGGTCACCAACACAATTTTGGGTTCGTCCCTCTGGATTTTCAGGAGGACTTTCTGAATCAGTGTGAAGGGTAGGAAGGCACAGAGATACATTTCCACCCATGGAAAAGAGAAGGCGGCTATTTTCCAGGCTTGAGGATGTGGGTCCCTTGTGCAAAACATGCGCATTTGTTTGTTCTGGGAGGAGGCAAAGAGATCCACTTGCAGAATACCCCACCTGTGGATAAGATCTAGGAATACCTCTCTGCATAGCATCCATTTGTGAGAGGGAGCTGAAGTTCTGCTGAGAGAATCTGCCATAACATTCTCTGTAAAGGGGATGTACACTGCTATCAGATGAATCTGGAGTGATGATGCTAGGGTCCTGATCTGGGTGGCTAGGCTACAAATAGGGTAGGAGCTTGTCCCCCCCCCCCCCGTTTATGTATCACAGGACAGTCATATTGTCCGTGATCACTTTCAGGGTTCCTGGGCATAGAGCTGACTTGAATGTTTGTAGGGTTAGAAGAAGTGCCTTCATTTCATTGATGTTGATATGGTCCCTTTGTTTTAGTGCGGACCATTTTCCCTGCACAGTGAATTGCTTCTAGTTGTGTAGTAGCACTGCACCCCATCCGATGTCTGATGCATCTGTAGAGACTTGTTGTAGCAAGGCTGGTACCTGTAAGCGGGTTCCCTGGTTGAGGTTTATGGCACAGATCCACCATTGAAGTTCCCTCTTCAGACACTGAAGCAGGGGAAGGGGGGGTGTCCAGGAGGTGGGAGTGCTGGCTCCAAAAATTCTTCAGGATCCACTGGATTTTTCTCATGTGGAGGCTTGCTAGGGGTAACATGGGTATCAGGGATGCCATGTGGCCTAACACCCTTAGGAATTCTTGTGCTGGCAAGGAAGAGAGTGTGATTAGATTGCTGAAGTAGAGAGAAAGGTCCAGGGTCCATTGGTCTAGAATGAAGGCCTTCATGTTGTCTGTTCTGATCCTGTATCCCAAGAAAACCAGGTCTTGAGTGGGGTCAGGTGAGACTTTTCCTTGTTTATAGCAAACCCTAATTGAGTCAGGGAGGAGATTACCTGTTGTAGGTGGTGTAGAAGGACTTGACGGTCCTGATGATGAATTAACAAGTTGTCTACATATGGGTACATCTATATACCCTGTATTCTGCAGTGAGCAATGAAGAGTGCTAGACACTTTGTGAACACTCGAGGAGCAGTGGAGAGTTCAAAGGGCAATACAGGGAATTGAAAATGCCAGGAACCTACTGCAAAGAGGAGGAATTTCTTGTAATCTGGGTGTATAGGAATGTGGAGGTAGACATCCTTAAAATCCAGAGCTACCATGAAAGTCTGTGTTGGCATGAGTGGTAGGAGCAATGGTAGGGTAAAAATTCTGAAATTGGGTACCTTGAGGAAGAGGTTTAGGAAAGATAAATCCAGAATTGGTCTCCATGGGCTGTCTTTCCTTGCTACCAGAAACATTCTGGAGTAAAAACCTTTGTTTCTTTATGGGGAAGGTACCTGCTCTATGGTGCCTTGAGCTAGCAATTGTTGAATGATGGTGGGGAAAAGGTGAGCTTGGTTTGATGGAGGTTGAGGAACCCCTGGAAGGTGGGTAGCATCCACCAAGTCATAAAGTATCCCCTCTGGATGATGGAGAGGACCCAGTTTTCTGATGTGATTTTCTGGCAGGAGGGTAGGGAGTGGGTGAGACAAAGGGATAGGCGGGTTTTTGGGCTTAGAAGTTGGAAGTCACAGTGGAGGTGGTCTGGTTTGGTCAGACTGGCTCCAAAAGGGGGTGGTTGCAGGGGAGGAAAGAAACCTGGGAATAGAGCTTTTCCTAGGTTGCCTCCATTCCTTTGGATGAGGTGCCAAGTGGGAGGACTGCCTCCTGACAAAGGAAGTTCTTTGTGGATAGATTCTGTGACATCTGGAGATAGGAGACACAAGCAAATGCTTCAGGTTTTGAAGTTCTTTCCCCTTTTCTTGAAGGGATTTAAGAAGTTCTGCTGAAGCCTGTCCAAATGGGGCTTTATTGTCCAGTGGGGCATCTAGCAGTTTAGTTTGCAGATGCATAGGAAGTGGCTGAAGTTTCACCCAGGAATATCGCTTCAGTATTGAACCTGATGCAGTAGATTTTGAAGAGGCTTCCATAGCATCATAACTGCACTTGATGGAGTGCCTAGTTACCTGAGATGCTGTGGAGAGTAGGGTGTTAAGTTGGGTTTTTATTGATGAATCAGGAATCTCAGACTGGAGGGTAGTAGCCTTGGAAATGGTGTCCAGGACATACCTGACCATGTGTGTTTGGGTAGTTGAGTGCTCTTATTGCCAGAGTAGAGGAGGTATACACTTTCTTCCCTAGTCTGTTCATAAATTTGCTGTCTTTATCAGTAGGGTAGATTATTCTACCTTTGGATGAGGTGCCAAGTGGGAGGACTGCCTCCTGACAAAGGAAGTTCTTTGTGGATAGATTCTGTGACATCTGGAGATAGGAGACACAAGCAAATGCTTCAGGTTTTGAAGTTCTTTCCCCTTTTCTTGAAGGGATTTAAGAAGTTCTGCTGAAGCCTGTCCAAATGGGGCTTTATTGTCCAGTGGGGCATCTAGCAGTTTAGTTTGCAGATGCATAGGAAGTGGCTGAAGTTTCACCCAGGAATATCGCTTCAGTATTGAACCTGATGCAGTAGATTTTGAAGAGGCTTCCATAGCATCATAACTGCACTTGATGGAGTGCCTAGTTACCTGAGATGCTGTGGAGAGTAGGGTGTTAAGCTGGGTTTTTATTGATGAATCAGGAATCTCAGACTGGAGGGTAGTAGCCTTGGAAATGGTGTCCAGGACATACCTGACCATGTGTGTTTGGGTAGTTGAGGGCTCTTATTGCCAGAGTAGAGGAGGTATACACTTTCTTCCCTAGTCTGTTCATAAATTTGCTGTCTTTATCAGTAGGGTAGATTATTCCTTTTCTGCGGCGGCTCGTCAGACGTGCCTACTCCACCGTCCATACTGAGCATGACACACCAGAGCCTTTGGTTTTCTAAGTATAGTTTTAATGTGGTCAGACAGCTGTGGAGAGTTTTAGGTACAAAGGATTTGTAAATGGGGCAGGACGTATGGTCATGGGCCTCGCCTAAACAGAATACGCACTTTTCGTGTGTGTCCTTGTGAGGAATTTGTCTCCTCAGGCACACTTCCCCTTTCTAGTGGACATGTACATTTTAGAAACTAACAAAAGACAAGAAAAACCCAACAGGGTACTTACCTGTAGTGGTTGATTGTAGCGGTCGTCTGAGAACGAGCGATCTGCTTCACAAACTGGTGAACAGGAGTCTGATGTTCACTGTGGCAGAAATATTCTGAAGAGGGTACATGCAGACATCACTTTTATACCCTATGCTCTGACACAGGATGTCACACATACCCCCCTGCTCCAAAGACTTTGTTATACTGGCCGGATGTCGGCGCTGCAGGCAGCAACCTCCCCCTAATGTAAAGAATACTGTAACATGAGAATATAAGGACATCATGCTGACATGTCATAAGTGCGACAGTTCATTGCTCACTCATAAAGCAAATGTCAGAGTGGATAAATTCAAATGGTGGATAAGGAGAGGAGGAGAAGAGAAAAAAGAGTGATAAATAGTATTTGTTAGAAGCAATAATTAGGGTAGATATGGGAGGCAGGAGAAATAATGAGCAAAAGCAAAATTACAAGTAAGAGCAATGAAACCAAGGAAAAGGAGAGATAGGATGTATATAGGAATTACAGGGGAAGGAACTAAAAATGGTCGACGCCAATGAAATTTCTGCTCCGAGGACGTTTTGGAGCTGAGAGGAGATGTCTGCTCAGACAGAGCCTTCAGATCTGTCAATTTCAGAGCCTTCTATCTAGGCTCTGATGAAGGTCTTTTAGATGGCTTTTCTGGAGGATTGGGAGATACAGCCTCAGAGAAAGGTGATTTCAAAAGGCCTTTCAAAATCAGTTTATTCTTAGGTTCCATTAATGCCAGCTGGTTAAAGTTGTGGCAAATAGAACAAGACTCCTGCAGATGAAAAGGCCCCAAACAATACACACACAAAGTGTGTGAATCGCTAAGGGGCATCTTCTTGCTGCATTTTTCACACTTCTTGAAGCCCAGAGACTTGCTTTCCTGTTTTTGGGACATGATTACAAGAGAGAACAGACAAGAATACCACAATCACTCTAAGAAAGATCAAGTCTTCTAACTTAAACGGACTTTATGCACACACACAAGGAGAAATCTAAAGACTTTAAACTCAGGAAGAAAAAATAGAAATATACTACTACTACTACTACTACTACTACTACTACTAAGATTTTTTTTATGAAAGGAGAAAGAAGAAGATAAGAAAATATACAAGAGAAAGTCTTCTAATTAAAATGGATGTTCCTGGATGCCCTCTAACTTAAATGGACGTCTAATGAGGGAAAGAGCTGGGGAAAGAAGTAAAATAAAGAAGTAATTTAAAGGGATAAAAAGCAGAGAGAAAGATAGCTATATTAAAATAAACTATTGAAAAAGTCTGTACTTAGTCCAGAGCTACAGCTGACAAAACCTCTTCACTGTGTGGCAAACGAGATCTGGGGTAACTAAGGGAATGCACTATAGGTAAATAATGATGCCCACGAGCTTTGCTGAAGACCTCGAGCTGGAGAATTGGCTGAGATGGATCCGATGCATCGGATTCGACTCAAAAGTGAGAATAAAGGTGAGACTGACAACATCACATCTGTAGTGTCTGGTTGCTTGAGAGATACTATTAAAAATAGGCCTGACTAATACTCAACCCTATACTATTTGCTTGGTTTGACTTGTTCTCAGTGTGGGGAGAAAGGGAATTTATTCCTATCTTCCTTTTTAAAACTCTAAAATTCTAAAACTGTATGGTATGTTTCTGCGGGGAGAGACAAAAGTGCAACACATGAAAATTGTACTGTGTTTCTTTGATACTGTTTTGCCAGTTGCTTGAGTTTCAATTAACTGGGAGTTTACTGTAGAAGTCAAGCAGATTTTTGTCAGAAGATCAAAGGATAAGACTTGGTATTTGCCCCATAGACTCCCTTACTTAAATATACTAATTGTGCAGTCACATAACAGTGGAGAAAAGAAAAAAAAAACTGAGTCGCTGCTTCCATTCAAACATAAAACACAATAACACTGACACTCTGTAGACCTGACAACTTTCAGTCAGGAATGATTCAGTCAAATGTGATTTCAGTCAAATGAGATTGTCAGTTTTGTTCAGTTCACAGTGATTTTACGAAAT
>NC_056750.1:433774350-433776850 GCF_019279795.1 Protopterus annectens | reverse complement strand
TCTGAGAACAAACGGTGTGGCTACTTTTTTTTCAGAATCTGAGCTCTCATAGTGCATTATGGGACAGATTTAGCTTTGCAAACAAATCTGCATGCCTGCCCCCATGAGGGCAGACAAGCATAAAAAAATAAAATTAGGAATGAGTACTTACTTTGTTTAGGCAGCTTTGGTAGGTGCAGTAATTCAAGGGAGGATGAAAAATATATGTTTTCTCATCATTTGCCCGTAGTGGTCCTTTAACCTGATCTAAATGGGCTCTCCAATTCAGGAGAGACCTAAGGAGAAAAACTCCACACAATCAGACAATGATGTGGCCATCAGTTACACTAATGTTGTCAATTATAGCAGTACTATTTTAGTGCCATATTACATGGTCATCAGCCAACTGCAATAACAACGGCAATTTTACAAGCAGAAGAATAAATGGAACAAAAAGCATCTCTGTCAAAGCCCAATTATTATTAGTAGTAGTAATCAGGTTCTTAATTCTTTTGGTAATAAAAAATGGACAGGGTGGGGAGGAAGACATTCAATGACAGGGGTCAAAAATTCATCTTCATTAAGCCCACAAAATTGCCTTTCACAGAGGGTATCAGAGGCAACAGACTCAGAACCATTACAGTGGCCAGGATAATCACAAAGAGATCTTGACAGTAAAAAAAATATTCTCAAAGACGAGGTTTATAAACAAATGGAAGGACATCAGTGTTCTACACACCTCTTTTTTGTACCCTGGTCAAAAAGACATTAAAAGAATAAGCAGTCTTGAATGCAGAGCTACATGTTAAGGAGGAATCTCTCACTTTCTCTCTCTCTCTCTCTCTGTGACATCTCTGAAATATCTCTTTTTATTTAAAAAGGTTTTAAATTTCAATTCTGAACAGTACTTAACATGCACACTAAATTACAAGAATATGTAAGAAAATACTGTTCTGTGTCATGTCCAGACACTTTTGAATTCTCTACAACTTTGGTAGCCATTCTTTTAATATTCAACTTAAAAGAAATGATTCTGAGTGTTTACTTTGGATGGCACACAGCATCACTGCAGCAGAATATCTAATTAGAAAGGAAAGCTGTCCAGCCTTGTGCAACTTTTTCTTCTATATGGGCTTTAAAAGCAAAAGATCTGTGAAAAAGAGACTTGGGAATATAGCAAGTTAATGTTCGGCATTCATCTAGCTCAACATATACAAAAAGGTGTCTGCTTTTTCACTGATGTAAGAAAGAAACAAGTGATACAGACTAGACCCCACAAAGTGAAAGCAAAGCTAAACCACCCCCACCTTAGGTCTTCTGTTCCACAAAATAACAGTCCTCCTGCTTTGGGATTTGACAATTTCCTACCATTTCCTAACACAAATGGAATAAACTTGCCCAAAATACAGTCGGAATAGTCAACAAAAACTGTGGCTCTGAGGGTTTCAATCTCTTCTGCACTGGGTTCAGGTGCCACTGCTAAATCAATCTTTTAGACATGTTTTCATCAGTCAAGGGATCTTACTATCTCACTCTGCATTAACAATGTCATACTGTGGATCTCTCCCTCTCTTCCTTTCTCAATCTCTTTCTCCCATCATGTTTCTACAACTTATGGCATTTCCTTATAAAAAGATGACATTCTAGGAAAGACACTAGAGTTGGGTATTGTCTCCACCCTATCCCGACAATTCCTCACTTTGCAGCATTGCTGTTCACTTCTGAAAGAGGACCGCAGAAAAATTAATACAGAAAGCATGAGATAGCTCATAAGACATCACTCAGGCTGTCGGGGCAGTCACATCTTCATGTCTAATGTGGTACCTCAAGTTTTAGTTCCAAACCAAGATGAAGAGCACTAAACATTCTGTGAAGCTTTAAAGCACTGTGGCTATAGTACTATCAAATAGTGACAAATACCAGCATCACACATATCTGTCAGTCATTTTTCTGTAACTTTCCATTTTACTTTCCCACATAGGATTCCCCAGTGGAACTGCACTTTCCAACTTTATAACTTTGAAGTTCCCCATGAAATTATGACAGATGACATGGGTCTTTACACATATGTAACAGACAGTCATACACCATAAACAGCTGTAAATTTTAGATCTCTTTTATACATTCCATTTCATTTCTCTCGTTTCATTGTGACCTCCCTGTGTGCTGAAATAATCAACATGAGAGACCTTGCTTGTTCTAGTATGTAACTGCCACAATCTCAGCTATGCCTCACACTACAGTGACACTATGGACATCCTCACCACTCCACAGCTTGCTTCACATGGACTCATAGCACACCCACAGCTTCCAGATGACAGCCAGAGAAAAGAGATGTCTCTGCATGACCAGAATCAGTTTCTATTTCATAGCATTCACAAACAGAACACATATATACATTATTCAAATATGATGCCTCCTGTATTGTATTCTCTTTCAGTTTTACTGAGGATGGCCCTCCAGTCTATACTCTCTCAATGAGTCCCTCTGAAAGTCATTTATTTACACTTCACTGTACTGA